>NW_019101569.1:500499-534795 GCF_001856785.1 Myzus persicae
TTAAAAAAAAAAAAAAAATATATATATATATAATATACACAACATTAACAAAGATATATTTTGCAAAATATTTATTGACTGGTTTAGGAAAAAAATGTTTCATGTATTATATTATTTATTATTGTAGTTTTAGTCACAACATAATTTGTATTCTATATTATCAATTAATTCATTTTCACTAATATTTGTTATACATGTGAGTAGGTTAGGTGGTATCACATTGCGGGAAAACAAACATGAACATTTTTTTCCCAAACATAGCTTATGTTAATTTTTTTTTTATAATTTATTTTACTTAGGTTAAAATTTACATTTTAATATTATATTTAGGAATTTTTGAAGCATGAAAACAAATTTAACGGAGCTTAAATTATGCTCTGTTAAATATGTGATTAAGATAATTAGGGCATACAACATATATAATCATCCCCAAATTATTAAATAAGTATCTATTTAATTCTGGTAAAATATAATGTGTTTGGAGAATGTTTGTTTAAGTGATCATGGACAGCAATAAAAAGACAGGCTATATTGTTTAAACTATTGTTAAGGACACAATTGGTATAAGCTATAATAATACGTTTACCTATATATCCTTTGCAATGAGAATCATCCATAGAATCGTAGTATCTCAATTGATGTTTTATTGAGTCAAAAACGAACCAACGCTGTTTCCATGCTTTCAAGAGAGCTCCACGTTTGTATAAGTAACCCTCATGTGTCCTGTTCTCGGCGACATTGGATGAGAACTGCTCGTAGTATTGCTGATGGATACCATTCATATCTACAACATTACATTGGATAAATAATTTTATAATGATTAGTAAGATAAACAAAAAAAAGTTCAATTATAACACACTTGAATTCACTGAAGTCGTTTCCCCACAAGTTCTGTTAGCATTTTGATTAGTTAGCGTTCTGTCGGCAACAGCCTTATATTTAGTACAGCTTTTGGGTACATTTTCTGAACATTTTTCGTGACAACTATAACCACAATCGCAACATCTCATGCCAGTCTGAAAATATTGAGAATACAAATAGATATAATAATAATTTGATTTAGACATAATAACTTAATTATCAAATTTTGACTTCCATTAAAGTTTAATGATTGTGTAATAATCATTTTAACTAGGACTGCGGATTAAATGAACTATGTTACAATACATAACCTTAAAATATCAAGACGAATTGAAAATAAAAAACATATTTTATGTACAAATTTACCTTACAAAATTATTTAAAAAATAAATTATGAAGCCTAATAAGTAAAATAAAAATAATAATTCATAAAAATAGCAAATAAAAACGATAAAAAAGAAAATATTATCTAAAAATTCAAATGTCAAAAATGAGTTTAATAATTGAATTCATTGTTCCATAATCATAATTTAGTGCTATGACTTACAAAAAGCAAAAAAATTAATTTTTCAACATAACCTTTACTTATTAATATATTATGTGTTATCAAAGCTTAATGAAAAATTATAACTACATACAAAATTGATTTACATTTGTTTTATGCACTAATGGTTATTTTGTTTTGTGATGAAATAATTATGAAAATATTAAATGATACATAGAGTTTAAGTACAATAATATAATGTGTAGAGACAATTCAAAGGTTTGAAATTAAATCTTGCATATTCTAATATCATATACTGTGCATCCAAAGGTTAAGATGTTTATGAAATGATCTTTAGTTTAAAACAAAAAATACCTTATTGAAGATTTTTTTGATACAATTATTTAAAGTTGCATAATAACTCAAAGTACAAATGATTAATTTATAAGATTTTGGTTTTGATATAGAATCAAGATCTATAGTTGGGGTAGGGAAAGAGAACAATACTATTACATTTTCATAAATCACACATTTAGTACCCTAACCAACTTACAAATATTGAATTTACTTTGTTATGTGTACACCAATAGTAAAAATAAACATCAACATATCACGATCTTAGAACATAAGAAAAAAATATATTCTTTTTGCAATGATTCATAATTAATGTATTTATACAAACTGAAAATAATGATTTTATTTACCTTTACAGGTCCCCAAAGAAGACTAGAACAAAAATCACAGTAGGTAGGTGTAGTAAAGTTATATTTTTCAAAGCGATGTGGATGAGAATGAGGTGGATTTGTATCCGTGTTTGAAGATGTTGTATTAATTGCTTTGCCACGCATGAGAATTTCTATTGTGGATCGTTTGTGCAACAACCGCCCGTGATATCTGACCAGTTGTGTACTAAACGAAGCGTGTCTCTAAAGAGAAAATAATGATTTTGAATTGAATAAAAAGCTTTTACAACAAATAATTTGTACCTTTAATGATTCTGCAGTAACAGGAATTTCTAATTTGTCCCAGAGCACCTTCCATTTTTGCGGCAAAAGGCCTAGTTCAGTTTCCAATTTATGAATGTCATCCAATAGGTATTTAAATGCATCTGGCATATATCGCTCTACTATATTATACCTGAAAAATATCAAAAAATTAAAAAGGAATGCAAACAATAATTTTGTAATAAATTCATATTTTAAATCTTATTTTGATTAATAGAGAAGAAAAAAAATGTGAAAACCAATACCCAGTTGTTATGACTTTTCGTTGATTCTTTATAGAAATACCATCTGCAGCTTCGGCTTCTTCTTCTTGTTGCATATCCATCTGAATAATCTCCAAATCGTAACTTGGTCCGTGAGCCAATTCCTCATTCAAGTAATATTGCCAAACATTCAAATTGGGCAGCGACGATTGTGGTCTGAGGACCTAAACAACAAGAAAACCATAAATTTAAACAATAGAATTATTTATTTAACTAAAAAGGTTAATAAATATGCCGAGGCCAAAAATCTACCGGTTGTTCAATATTTGGCATGTACATGAAGTTGTAAAATATTGATGTACGCGCATTATGTTTTTCAATGTAATCAAACACAGATTGTCCCAAATTTGGTACATAATGAGATGAGATATTGTTACCAGCCAGACGACCTCCTACAATTCATCACAATATAAATGTTAAAACATTTGCAATAATTTGGATTTAAAAAAAAAATAATACCCGGATAAACAATGTCATCGTCTGAACCAGTGTCCACACTCTTGTGGTGCGACGTAAGTGATCCTCGCTTGTCTTCAACTGCAGCAACCCCACATTCTACTCTTTCCAGTTCACAGTCCAACAAAAATGTTCGAAATCGACAAGACACTGAGTGATATGCCAAAAATCTCAAATAGTAATCATTGAACTCAAACGACAATGGGAACTGCCCATGGATTTGATGAACAATATCAAGAAACTGTAAGAAGGTTGGTGCAAATCCAGAAGCTTGGGACGCAGTAGCTAGATTACTGCGATGACTGAACCGGTGACCAAATGCAAGCCATTCCTTTTCAACCAACACCCGGAAACCTTCGATTGTGCGATAATATGGGTCCATGCATAATTGTGCAATTGATGACAGTTGACAAGTTATGTCCCATCCTTCTTCTAAACATAACATGACTGAAGAACCTTGCACATCAATCAAATCTACTATAGCCCCAGACAATTGCATAATGTTTCGTAACTGTTGTAACCAATCTGAACTTTCAATCATTCTAAATCAACGGAAAAATACATATTTTTTTTTAATATACCACAATAAGGTTACCAGCTAATCATAATTGTTTAAGAGTATTGATCTTTAATCAATATTTCTTTTGATTTATACTCTAAATTCAGTAATATGGCTACATGATCGTAGATTAAAATAGGACATGCAGAAGAAAGATTTTTTCTACAAATTTGGTGTAATACCTTCCAGTTATGTACATTTTTTAATTAAAATAAACAATACATTTGTCAAGATGTAAAAAATATTTTAAGAAAGATAGAAGTAGAGGTGCTCAGGATCCAGAAAAAGTATGGTTAAATTGATTTTTGAAATTTTATAAATTTAAATCCAATTTTTAAATTTTGTTTATTTTTCAATCTAAAAACTATCCAAATATTAATATGGAATTTCCATTTTGAATACATTCTAACAATAACATTTTATTCCAATAATTTCTAAATCTGTTTCTCATATTTTATTGAAAAGTTAAGTTATGGAATGTTATTATGTTTAACATAATACTCTGAATATTTCCTCAAACACCATAGCCTTAATAGCAATATACATATCTTTATCTATATTCTATACTACCATTGATTAAATATAACTCTGGTCTTAATTATTTAATAAATGTCTATACTAATATATTAAGACATAATAAGACAACACTTATTTTGTTTGTCGTTGATAAGCTCAAAAATTGCTAAACCGATTTGGATATTTTCAGCATTATTAAAAGAATCTAAAGGATGTTATAGACCACTAACCAAACTATTGCCTCAGGAAAACTAATGAAAATAACCAGAAAATAGAAATATATCTGTGAAGCTATTTGATAAATTTTTACTGCAACGTTTTACAATTTATTTTTGTTCTATAAACCAATTTACAACAGAGAAAAAGCCATGAAAAACTGTACGTTGCCTGATTGTGAGTACCAAAATTGGGGTAGCTAAGTTTATATCTTTTTGATGAACATGACAATCCTCATAATAAATATAATGTATCAGTATATTGTCCTTCAGTTAAGTACTAAAATCAGCAAAAGAAACAGGGTCACAATTTTATAATGACTAACTAGATTAATAAAATAAAATAATACCTGGAGCTATATATTTACTTATAACTTTTTTTGTCAACTGAAAAACAAATACTGTATAAGTGTGGTTACTTAATATCTATAAAAGGAAGTGTTAGTTTTGTTGTTAATGCAAAATTCCTAGTCAAATCTACAGAACCATTTTAAATATAGTTAGACAAATGGAGGAATCTGAATAACAATGACGAAATATAAATTTTTTTATATCACTAGCAGAAAACAATATCTTTAGCACTAACCAATTCACATCTACTGTGTATACCAAGAGCACCCCTACAAGCACCCCTACATTGAATTTATATATTTAAATATGTTAAATTGTACTCACTTGTAAAAAGAATGTTCTGGTTCGTTACTAGTAGAACTTGGTACGCATGCTCGCATAAGTTTTTTAAATGATGTTTTACTATGACGAATGTCAGCATACTCAATTGGAATAAAATCAATTTTCATGATAGAATCACCTTTCATACCCTTTAATAATAAATATTATTTTGAAAAAAACTGACAATAAATCTTACACATACAGTTTGATTTGTTGATTAATTTTATTACCTTCATTTGGGTCTTATCACCAAGTATGTATAAAGCAGCTCTATGAAACTCATGTGGACTATCTGGATTTGAATCTGGATCAGCCATCGACATACGCCCATATTGTTGATTTTGAAACATTGGTGAGGAGTAACTATTATTTGATGAAGTACTAATGTTGCGTCTTTCTTTTAATGAGCCCCAGCGACCAAATTGTTTATTACCACCACTAGATCTCATTGGACCCCTAAATTATATAAGTGGTATTATATGTAATTTATAAATACATATTATTAATAATATTTTCATGTAGTTGTGAAATACCTTCGTGAAATATCTGGAGAAAGAATGTCTTCATCCGCAGCCAACAAAAGTGAATTTATACTTAGACTGCTATCCGATAATCCCCAAGCAGCACCACTATTACGCAGAGTTGACAAAGGAGTTGAAGCAACAATAGCTGATAAGTATCTTTCTTGCTCTACAGAAGAATTGCTCTCTGAATTCAATGTACCTAAAAATAAAACATACAATTATAATATTTAAATCAAAAACTATTTCAAGAAAATAATTACATTACACTTAAAAAAAAAATACCTGTTGATGATGGATGAGTTGATTTTAGCATCCCAATAAGATTTTTTCCATGATACCCCGAACCTCGTAATAATAGTGCCGATGTACGCTGGTGGCGCCATGTGATAATTGGTACTCTACTATGACGATAATTTCGATAAAACCTTCTAATGCTATCATCTGAAATAATTGATGGAACCACCCAGAGTGCAGGATAACTAAATTGTATTGAACAAGAAAGTTTTTAAAGTATATACAATTATTTGTAATATATTGTTCAATAAAAATCGAACAATATTTACCTGCGGCACATTAAATATGCTGAATTTAGTGTGGTGATTTTAAACGGCTCTTTATTGTTATTTTTCTGGCCAATATTATTCGAACTAGTATTTTTAGGTGCAAGGCCTAGTCTAATCCAATCTCGTACGTAACTCCTTTCAGTTACTCGTTCCAATGTTTTTGGATCAGAAACATTAGAAACAATGTTTGAAGTATTCAGCACATTGATATCTAATTCATTTACTAGAAAAAAATAAAATATCAACATTAACACAAATTAAAGTTGAAGGAGTATAGGATATTTGACAAATGCTTGAGACATTACATTATTCAATTTATGTAAACAAAATGGTTATTAAAAATGTATGTTCAATAAATTGTATGAAATTAAGATAAAAGCATTAAGAATTGATAATTTATTTTGAGAAATATAATATTATGTTAGCAGAAATTTTGTTTAAAACAAAATTTAGATAAAAAATGGTAATATTATAAGAATCATACAATAATGGATAAACTCAGAACAGCAGTTCTCAAACTGTGGTAAGCGAAAGACTAGATGTTGGTAAACAGAAGGTCTTAAGTAACTGAATCAGATATTTCATCGCTAATATCAAATCTACAAATCCATGGTTCTCATTGAAAATTTGTTATTTAATTCATACCTTAATTTTTAAACACTAATAAATTTGTATTAATAAATAATTAATAACTATATCGTAATATATTACTGCATTTTTATTTAAAATAAATGAATTTAACTATGTAAAGTTTGTATCTTTCTATTTTTAACCATCAGCGGTACGCGACTGATTGATAATTTAATTAAAGTTTGAGAACAGCTGCATTAGAGTAAAGAATTTAACATACCAGATAAGTCATCAAGATTATTAAAAGGAGGAAGGGTCATCCGACCAGGAGTAGTCATATATTTGTTAGCCTTGTTTATTGAACTATTAGATATGTTAGGCAAAACATATTTATGACGTTTGGATGAACTCTTTTGCTTAAAACCTGCTTTACGAGCAGTCTTCATTAAAGTTTTTTTCGCGAAGCCCCTAATAAAAACAAAAAAATCAAAATAACTCAAATTATAATGTGAAAAACTAAAATCAAAACTCACTTAAGAGTGGCATTTTTTTCTTTATCATTTGTCATGGGCATTTCATAAATTGGAATTTGGCCTGTAAATGCAAAGTGATTAAATACATTTGGAGGATGTCGTACTTTGTGTATAAATTTTCGGAAACATTCAATGTCTTCGGCATTTACTTCTTCGTCAAATGCCACTTTGATTAACTAAAACGTATTCAAGTTATAAACTTTGTATGAACCAAGTACAATATTTTAAAAACTATTTCTTACCTGGAATGTGCAAGACCTAAACTGATGACCTTCTTGTAACCATTGGTCTAAGTGTGCCAAATATTGAACTGTAATACGTTTTTCTTTGGTTAAAGATGTCACAGGAAATGACCTTACTACAATTTGTTCACAAGCAAAGGGATCCAAAGGAGTTCCTTTAAATACTATACGATAATTTGTAATAAAAATAGCTCCTTCTGCAGGTAACAAAGGCGGTCCACCAACTAATCCTCCTAGACCTTCTTCTCTTCCATCTGGTAACAAATAAACTCTTAAACCATCCATCAATGGTTCTTCTCCTGGCAGCATATTGGGTGTCAATATTTTAGGCTAAATATATAAAACAATTTATTAATATTAGTATAATATTTTATCATGATTAATACTATTTATTATTACTTTTTGTATGGGTGGCAATCTCTTGGACTCCCTATTGACACCATCTAATGTTTCAATGTGTATATGCACTACGCCTGGAATCATTTGATGTAATGCACGAATATGTTCCTCACTAACTTCTCCTTCAGTACACACTTTATCGACAAAACGGCTAACCATTTTAATAACTTTGTTACCAATTTCATTAGGTTCTGGTTCAGCAAAACCACTTTCAACATCGGATTCACATACACTACCTGACCTATCAACAGCACTAAAAAAATTCAATTCAATTAAGCTACCTGATGAAAACAAAAATAAAATTTTAAAATAAATACCTATTTGTTATACTGTTAGATGTTCTTTCATCGTCTATATTTTTATTAGATGATTGATGATTTGATGAACTCTTAACATTATTTCCCCCTACATCTAATGGAACTAGTAAATACACCATACGATTAGCATAATGAATAGCTTGACTATACAGTGTTGATTCTTCACTTGATATATATTCCTTAAGTTTATCTAAATACAAATGTAAATCAATCAAATTATAAACATTCATAATAAGTATTAATCATATATTCATCATTACCGGAATTGTTTGATGGACGTAACCTCATTTGTTCAGCTGCTATTTCTAAAGCAGATAGTTCTTGTGAACGACTAAATCTGTCATTTAAAATATTATCTTTATTCTAAAATAAATAAAAAGTTATCAATTTCAACAAAATAATATTTAAAGCACTATTTTATTATATTACATGATTTTCACGGGGACTAGATAGATTCATTGATGAAGATCTTTTATGACTTGAGAGATTATTGTCAGAGTAAAGAGATTTAATGTCTCTTTGTACATCTAAATAATAAGCAGACTCCCAAAATAGTTGATTTTTCCAAACTAGGTGATCCTATATTACACAGTTAATTATAAACAATTAACACACAGCCCATGCCATAAATAAACATACAAATATAAAAGTATTAAATAATAAAATTACTTGAATACATGTGTATGCAAATTGTATCACTCCAGTGCATAGTTTACGGCAAAATGCAGTTGCTAAAGGCAAAAGAGCTGCTGCTATACCAAATTCGTCCATGGCTGAACCGTCCTGATATTAAATTATTTATTAATTTTTAAGTAATAGATATTATTTAATTTGTTAATTATTATTATTTATTTTGAGAACTAATTACTTGTAATACAAATAAACAATATAAATATTAATATTAATTTAAACTCATATAATGTATTTTTTTGCAAAACCGGTACTTTAAATAAATTTCACTATACAAATAAGAGTAGTTTTGTTTAATAAGATCAATCATTTGATTTGACTTTAATATTTAAAACAAAAATGTTCAACAAATTGAAGCAAAGCAATGAATTTCTATTTAAAATTTACTATTCACATTATATGAAATACATGGCATAAATTCAATTTTAAATACCATACCTGTAAGGCACAATTCATTAATCGTACAACTAGATCAAATTGTTGATGTTCAAGCATAGCTTTATTTCCTTGAACATGTTGTGCAAGTTCTGTGCATAAAGCTAATCTAGCAGCCCTACATTTCAATGCTCTTAACACAGCTGGGAACGTTTTACGAGCATCCGAAATCTTATTTTCAAATATACAATTTACACAGTTGCGTAGTACCTAAAATTGGAATTAAATGTGTACATATTATTTTATGTATTAATGTATTTAATAATGATAACACTTACTTCTAATCGCCTAGCAGAATTACTGACAGTTGTTCTCAGATCATTAGAATTTGTTATTGGAGGTCCCATAGGTACTATACGAGGTGGTGTTGGTTTAATTGATGAAAGTCTGCAAATAATAAATGATCATAGCAATTAAAATTAATTATAACATGAATTGGCTAAATACTAACTTAGAGTTTAAATTATGTTTAACCAAGCCATCATCGATAATTGTCTGAACACAATTGGCATCAAGTCTTGGAAATGGAGGTTGGTGGATTCTAGTAAATGCCCCTTCAGGGGGTTTCAAGATTTTTTGAACATATGGTTGTGGATTGGGATTTTCATTTAAGTATAATGCTTGAGCTAATTCCTAAAACATTTTAAATAATCGAGTAAAATTAATATTAAAATATATGACACATTTCACTAGAATTTAATTTTTAAATAAACAAATATATATATATATATATAATTAACAACTTATGTCAAAGTAAATTAATAAATTAAGAAGCTTTAAAAACAAAACATCAAATATTGGCTTAATATTCATGGAATTAATTTTATTTTTATATCTAAAAATTATCTTTATTTATATTACCAATTAATAACATAAATATGAATGGAAATATTGAAGTGATTTTTTAAGTACGCTCTCCTATTTTTATGCTTAAATTGTGCATATATTCAAATTCTGATATTTGGAATTTTTAAAAATACACTTAGTCAAAGTCTAACCTTAGTCTAACACTTAGTCTATGCTAATAGGTTAAGGTAGATATGGGGTTACACAATTTAAAAAAGTTATTAATTTCTATTGATTTATCAATATTAACAATTTGTAAAAATGATCCAAGTACCATCTAATATTACAAATAGTTTTTATTTTTTATAAAAAACCGTTTTTAATGATTATTACCCATAATATAACCATTTTAATAATTCAGGAACCACTCAATAGAATTTTGATTTAGATACATCAACATTTTTAAGAAAAAAATCCACTTAATAATTTATAGGAAAAAAGGGGGCTCTCATTCAAACAATAAAAGTTTGTCGTCAGGTTAAGTTACACCTAATTTGAACAAAAAATATCGGAAATTTAAAAATATTGTATTTAGGTTTACTTCAAAATTCTAAAAATCAGAATTTGAATAAATGTAGTATTAGAGGGAAAAATGGGGATATGAACATGATTAAGAATCTCACTGTATGTTAAATGTTTTGATTTTTAAGAACTTGAAAAAAAATATCAAAATACATAACATACCTGAATATGAGTAAGAACTAAACGACCATCGTCTAATGCTTCAGTTCGAAGTAATTCATTCATATTACAATATAACTCATCCCATTGATCACAAGAACGCCAAGCAGGACCTCTTTCGGTAACAAAACCATTAAAAAACATACAGTCTAACACTCTAGTTGTGAATTCATCATCTATTAGACATCTTTCGCCTAAAAATGCAGCCTAGAAATTAATTATTTTAATATATTTTTTTTCTTAAATATTTGTTAGTAAAACTTTTTTTTCAATAATTTACTTTATGAAATGTAATGACTGGTTTTGGATGTATCCGTATTATAGTCAAACAACAACGATAACCTTGAAGTAATTGAGCAAATGTTCTCATAAAAACTGCTCTCACTTCTTTATCAATTAGTGTAGGGGGTGGTGGTTGAACAGTATTAGAAGTCGGAGGGAATGCGTGGTCTGCACAACACAATTCTGGTTGTAACACTAGACTTAAGCAATCTTGAGTTTGAGTTAATAGTGGTTCAGGCAATAAAGGTAAACTTATACCGTCGGGTACAAGAATACTACCACCATCCAAATCAGCTACTATCACATCCATCTGCATACCACAATGATTCAAATTTATAGTTCACAAATGTAAATTTAAAACTATAAATTATTTTGTATGCTTACTTGTTCAGAAACATCAGTTTTAAGAGAAGCATGTACACCCATTAAAAATGGTGTAGGTGTGGACAATACTTCAACTAAACCCGCAGGTAACAATGGTATATAAACATGGCTATATTTGAATGGATACATAAGAGATATTAGAGCTGAACAACCTTCAGTTAGTCTGCTATAACTTCTAGAAGTCATCAGAACTTTTTGTTCAGTCATAATAGCACAGAATAATACAACAACATTGTGAATTCCTAAACAGAAACAAATTTTTAATTGATGTAAACAACTTGTAATATATTTATTTTTATAATAACAAAGTTCAAAAAACATTAAATTACCGAGTTCTTGGAATAATAAATATACTGCATTTTTGGTTACTGGCAATGTTTGAGATAATGGAGGTTGTAACGCTTGTCTATCCCCGGCACCTATGCTAAAGCGCACTTGAGGCCCTCCTGGCTGAGGAACTTGAACACAACCCAACATATTTCCTACTAATGTTTCAATAGGAGTTTCCACATTTTCTACATAAACGGTGTAAATTATACCTAAGCAATTCTGAAAACATTTTATACATTTATTTTTAATATTAATACAACACATTTAATAGGTATTTAAAATTGTATTACTCGGAATGTTTCTATGTAGTCTAATCTCGAAACCAAAACTAGACATTTTGGTGCATACATTATGCTGTGATGTTGTCTTTGATTTGTGTGATTGTTTCTTGAAAGTGCTATGTTTTCGACAACACCATCCTCTTCCTGCACATAAAAATCATTAGAATATTTTAAAGCATTATTAAATATAATTATGTTATAGATAATGTTATTCTTTTAATTAATTAGAAAGTTGTCTTTAATTGTTTAACATATTAATTAAATTAATTTGTTTTCCACAATAACATTTAATTTTATCATGTTTTGTACATTGTCAATACAAATTTTAAAAACATACATTGTATTAACTAATAACTATAAAATCAATTAAAACCAAAATATAATTTGTTTATCTTTCATTTACCAAACCATTATCTTTTTATAATCTATTCGTTTATCTAATTTTGTAAAATAAATTAATGTTACTAATATGCTTTATTATAATTACAAATTATCTATAATATTTTAAAAATAATTTGAGTTTGTTAAAAAATAAAACCATATTTAAGTATTATTTTATGATAAACTAAATAATAACATAGTAGTTAAAAATATAATCAATTTTACTTGCCTCATCAACAGGTTTACTTGGTGTAATAGATACTGTTTCATTAAAGCATAAACAAGCACAATAATGTCTTTCAGCCTCTACATCAGTAAGGACAAACACAAAAAATCTAGGTTCTTGTCGCTCTGATGACAAAGACCATCCTTGGGGTTGACAAAACTATGAAAGTAGAAAAAACTTTTTTAAAAAGATATTCTTATTTTGCTTGTTGAAAAAGCATTTTAATAAATCTGAATAGTAATTACTAATTACCCATTCAATTCCGTCAATGAAAGGAGTGTCTTTCCAGTCTTTTTCTGGAAATCGCTGGATAATCATACCTTTACTGGTCCCGCTACCTGTAGAAGAGAAAATTGTTGGAAAGAAATTAGAATCGGGAAAGCTTAAATAGCAGGCGGTAGCAAATTTTACGATAGTATAGGCTTTCACAAAATACACAATTTCTCGCTCAACATCGCTTATATCAAATTGTGTATTAACAAAACAATGAATCTTAACGACTTACAACTGACAGCATAGATCGTTGAACGGAGAATATAATATGATGTATGATTAAATTAATTAGACAAAGGATTTCTTACGTTCTTTTTCGTGGTCATAGCCTACGACCACGAAATAATCCGCTAGCCGAGACATGACAATAGTCAGAAGTCCGTCGTTGTGATGAGTCTTGATCACAGTCCGCAAAAAGAAACCACAACAACAACAATATTATAACATCGATTGATACAATGCAAAATCATCGGTCACATAGTAATAAAATAAAATAATGTACTAAATATGCAATTGTTGGTCGGAGTAGATAAAAAAAAAAACGTATTATTAACAATAAATAATTACTGTTTTTTTATTACGAACGTAGTTTCGTTTTAATTTTTTTTTACTTTTTCGGATTCTGTCGGAATGATACGCGTAGTGGGAACTCCCAGATAAGATAAAGATGGCGACTTGACGTCACCCGCCGTGACCGGCGGGGTAGTAGTCGTGGACAGAACTACTGCGCCTATGACTTATCGCCGGCCATTCATCGTTATCCGTTATTATCATTCATCATTTTCAATCACGGTCACGGTCTTAGAAGATAATATAGGTATATTCATATATATATATATATATAACTTCTTAGACCATGATTTCAATTTTCAATATTTCATGATCATCGTCAGTTCACAAACTGATCATAAATCACTAATCAGGAATCATAATAGTTGTCAAGTGTTCATCCGCGGTCATCTCGGTCACAGATATTATGTAATAATATATTAATATGTAATGCATTTATGATCAGTGAGCAGTTGGTGAAAAGCCGAGAACCTTTGAGACCACTTATCCGCCTCCTAACAAACAAATAAATGTAGCCACGAATAAAGATACACTTGCATCTTAATTCGTGATAGTATTGCAATTTGCAAGTTGGCGACTCCTGAAATGTCTGCAGTCTTAAAATAATATTTTTTGATTAAAAATAGCTGTTATTGGCTTATTGGCGAAATACAGGGGGAATAAGATTTATAACATTGTTGTTCGTTAAAAACATAATAAAAACAAATGTAGTTAAATCTATGTGTAAATACGTTGATATATATTTTATTATTAGGCAATCAAGGTTTATACATGTAATGTCAAATAATTGGCTGTATTATATATAATTATGATTTATTAAATTAGAAACCCACTTCACCACCACCAAAAGGTATTCAATCCGAACTCCCGAATTCCTAAGCAATGACAATCATTTAAGAATTACGATTAAGGCATATGTTGGAAGCTTGGAATTTGAACAGCGATTGTACGCCTAAATTATGATCCGTGGACGAAACAAATAACAAATTACCGTTGTTCGAGATCTCAAACAACGATCGGGATTTGAAATACTAAAATACGTAAACAAAGAAAATAATACTGAAACATAATAATATTAAGTCCATATCTGGTAGTCCGGTCTACGGATGGGATACAACGTGGTAAGTGGTAACGATATGATCGAGCCTCTTCACAAAACTGAATCATGGCCTCATTGGCCTTTGGTTTGCCAGGCTGACACTGAGAACAAGGCCTACGTAAAATGTACAACTTTTTTTGTTTAATCAATTATTTATGGGACGATGGTAAATTAGACGGAAATTATTATTTATTATATATTCTGTATATTATTCTCGTATGAATAATTAAATCGATTTTTTTATATGGTATCGAATTGGTAATTATAATTATTGATTTTTTATTGTTATTTAATATATATATTATATAATATATTGTATACTCATATACTCACTATACTTGTATACATATATATTATATATTAACCAGAATTTTTAGTTTAGGACTTTTCTACTGCGAATTATTTTACCCAGAACTCTTTTCATAGGACTTTTTACAACGATTCAACGAATAATGAAATCGCTAAATTAGTATTACGAATGTCGAATTGCAATATGTATATATATATACGATTTACTAGATAGTAGATTGCAATTTACGGAAAACACTAGCGACGCCTACCGGACAACTCAATAGGAAATAACACGAACAAATCGTAAGTTTAGTAGTAGTTGTGTCGTGTGTATCACAATTCAACCACGACACCACAGACTATCGCCACCACCAACACCACTAACCACCGCGTACAATCACTTTATCAATCAACTTCGCGATTTAATAATAATAATAATAACAAAATAAAAAATATAAGTGGACAAACGTCGCGGACACAGAGGAACAGCGTAATCTCAGAAAAATAATCTCCTTTAATGCGTTTTCGTGTGACCTAAATATAATTTTTCCAAACATTTCCCGTAAATTATCGTTTAGTCCGGCCGTGTCGACATCGCCGAAAAATGGACGTGGACAACGACCCGCTGGACCAAAACCTCTTGCGCCAGTTCAACTGTCTGTGCACGACGGACAAGGAGAATCTGGTCAAGGGTCTGCGAGAACTGATCGGCGACCAGCTAACTGAGTCCGCAGCCGTGTTCTTCCTGGAGATGAACGACTGGTAAGTTGAAATGTTTACAAACATCCATCATTATTGACAACGTCTATAGCAGAGATGGCGCGTACCAAAGACATTATCTCAAGCTATATCAGTAACACTCGCGACTGTGCAAAAAAAAAAAAAAAATACAAGGATCAACATGTAGCCCTTACGAGAAGCACCAATGCA
The DNA here is from genome assembly GCF_001856785.1 of Myzus persicae. Lineage (NCBI taxonomy): Eukaryota > Metazoa > Arthropoda > Insecta > Hemiptera > Aphididae > Myzus > Myzus persicae. The sequence goes on from NW_019101569.1 coordinate 516,377, forward strand.
TAACATACATCTAACATTTAGTGTTTGAATGTATTGTTTTAAATCGTCTGTAGAAATCATAAAAAAAGAAAGATTTTGTAAAGCAAAGGGAATAAAATCAATCAAAACACTTTGAACTTTGGAAGTAATGGATTTGCCATCCCTGGTCTATAAGAATTTGGGTTGATGTTGTACAGTATGTTTTTCTGTTTAAACTTTAAGAAATGTCATTGTGTTAATGAGTAAAATTATATGATATACAGATAAGACTTGGGATTCTTAAGGTTACTTACAGTTGAAGTTGCCATAGTGTGTCCCGGTATGGCCGCGAATACTGGTTTCAAATATAGTGTCCATTGTCCCAATACAGTGTTTAAAGTTGGGCAATTGCCCCGAAATCAAACTTCAATAACTTATGTTAACATTTTGTCTTAATCATTCCTAGTAGAAAAACAATATTGTTTTGATTATTCATCAAGTTTATTTTATTGAGTGACAAAATCTATTTTAAAATTGTTTTCCCACTCAATGACTTTTGTATTCACTTATCGCCAATTGATAAGTTTGTCAGCGATTAATCATTTCTGCTTGTAACGTTGAGTTAGTTTTTGTGTTACGAATGTTTGTTGTAGAATCTTTGAGAGTGGTAGGTATTCTATTTCTGTAAAAAATAGTGTGTTAAACTAGTTGACCATGGAAAAGAGGTAAGAATTTTTCATTAATAACTATACACAAAATGTGCCTCAGTTTAAGTAAATTAAAATATGGCAACCCTACTTACGGAAGCTTTATTTATTGATGATTCTTTAAATTCTTATTTTACTAATTAATTGATTCACCTGAGAGACAAATCCTCTATTAGATGCCTACATGATTCTTGAGATTTTTGAATGAGAAATATAAAGAGATCATGTTTATTCTAAACTCCCTGAAGACAATACTGACAATTATTAAAATAGTAACGAATTAATGTTATGTTTATTAGGAACATGCACAGGGCTGTCGGCACATATTTTGATGTCAATAATGAAGGTGCAATACCGTCCATGTCATTGGTCAGAGATGAAAATAGTGAAAATATCCTGCAGTTGCCACCAAACCTACGGTAATGTGTTTGTTGCGCCAGCAACAGTTAATAATAAAACAATCATCATCATCTATAATATATTATTTTATACTCATATCCCATGTCCTAATTTACATGGTTGTATTCACTACAGGTTCACCAAATCTTGGGAAGTCAAGAACAATGGTCGTATGAAGTGGCCACCCGGTTGTACTCTTCAGTTCAATGGAGGAGACTCCATTTCTGTTTACACTTCGTTGCCAACAACAACACTTGAACCCGGGTGTACCATGACACTGAGCACTGATTTTATAACACCCTCTAAACCTGGATCGTACCAGTCTAAATGGCGTATGATGTTGCCAACAGGAACATATTTTGGAGGTAATTATATTTATTTTTTACCCTTCAAATCTTTCATTTGTTTTGATTTATTTTATTAATATAAATAATAACAATTGTATAACAAAACAAACAAAACACTACGCAAAAAAAATCAATTCATAGAAATTGAACTCGCTCAACTATTATTTGATACTATGATCAAAACATAAAAACAAAAAAAAAACTATTTGTATAATATTATTAACATACAATACAATGTCCCTAATTTTAAATTGTTGTTATAATTAAAATAGTTATAAAACATTCTGTAGAATGAAAGTTGTAAATACATCCTATCATACTCAATATTTGATAAACTATACAAAAAAAAATACTTTAACTGTTAAACCTAAAATTTTTGCCTTCAGAATTTTAATATTCATATACAATTTAATTTAATAGATTTTTGCTGAATAATATGAGATATTAATGAAGTATATTGATTTAATATAGATACAATTTGGACTTTAGTCCAGGTAGAAGACAATGATCCATTTCAAAATGAACTATCAAGACAGTTGGTCGAAAGCATTAATCTGGGTTCTCCAATGCAAAGCCAACCAAATGTTTTAAATCCCTTTTCTACATCACAGCAAAACCAACCGGAAAATCAAGTAAGTACTGAATAGAAAAGTTTAAATTGTAGCATACAATTCAATTTTAAAAAGTTGTAATTTTAATACCTTAACGTTTTTAAAGATAAATGTTAACATTTTATTTCAGGTTAGTGGTTAAATTATGTGGTGGTGTTAATATTTGTTTAATTGCTTATAAATTATAATATTTATTGTGCATTAACTTGTGTTATTTTTATTTTTTAAGGACACTGACCAGTCTCAAACCAATATGGAAAGTGATATATTGTGATTATAAATTTGGTGATTTGAGACTCAACTTGTTACATTATTGAACATTGGATATAATAATTTTTAATTTTGTTACAAACATTATTTTAATAATCAATGGTTTTAAATAAACCTTTAATTGCATAAAAGTAATTTAAAGGTTGAAATAAAATTATGATTTCAACATAAAATTAGTAATTAAGAAATCTATTTAATTTTTTTTTTTATTTTGTCAAATGAAATTATTTTGCAAAATCCAAGTTACATTATGTCATGATCAGGTGTCTGTTATATAAATTGTACAGTTTATATTTTATTGTTTGTCATGACAATATATATTTTTTGTTACATAACTAACTAGTTCTGTAAGTATGACTAGTTTTATTAAAATATAATAAGACATTTTTAAAAAAAAATTGAAATGTTTCACATTTTTTAAATAAAAATTATTTAATATACATAAAAAAATATGTATATTGCATACATAATGATATGTATATATTTTCATACATTATGATATTTGTGTGTATATATAAGCCTTATTTTAACAGTTCTCATAAATACATATTATTTTATTGGTTTACATTATTTATATCTTAAACAAAATAATGCCATAATAAGTACTGCTCAAACGCTTAAATTTTATTTTTTTAAGTATTTAAAAGCTGTGGACGTCTTATATAAATATTTAATTTACAATACTATGTTTACGTTGTTCAACTGTTTGAACAACGATGATGTATGCAATATGCATGTATACAACTTAAATTAATTAATATAAACTATTTTAGTAAAATATATGTTGATTGCATGCATGTATATTATGTATCCTTTTTATACAGCCATGTCCATGGATATTTTTGGGTACGGAATGTAACCGCTTAATGTAAAGTCACTAAAATTGAAATCGTCTATGGTTTTTACTTCTCTGTTGATAGTTAGTGTGGGAAATTGTTTGGGTTTCCTTTGAAGTTGTATTTTGAGTGCATCAATATGATTCAGATAAATGTGACTATCGCCCAAGGTATGAATGAATTCACCAGGCTATAACATATTTTTGAAAATAATTGAATACATCAAGGTAAATCATTATGAATAATGATAATTATAATAATAATTATCCTTACATTGTAATTTATGATAGGTATGATGTCATTGTAGTAACAACGCTAATCATTATGGGTTGCATAAACATTTAAAAAATCACTTATGATATAGTGCAGGGGTCTTCAACCTGTGGCCCTGTCATAATATGCAGCCTCCGATCACATTTGAAAGTTAGCGTGTATATTTTCTATCGCATAAAATTAAAACGGCTAAGCCATCGCTATCAGAAATATGCTATCTATATGTGTTTTAATAATAGTAATAATTTGTAATTTAAAATGTAATTATAAAAATTGTTATAATAAAACTGAATTTTTGTATAAAATACATGGTTTTACTAAGAATGCAGCCGCAAGATTATTAAAAAATAATACGTGGCCCGCAGCATAAAAAGGTTGAAGGCCCCTGATTTAGTGGCCTATAATTGGTCTATTTAATTAATACATTTTTACATCCAAGTACAGTGAGTAACTAAAAAAAAGTATCATATGTTTAATTTGAATAAGCCAATTTTTTTAGATAAAGATTCTCAAATAATTTGTATCAAATACAGTTAGATACTTACTTTTAATCCAGTGACATGGGCTATCATGTATGTAAGTAATGAATAACTGGCAATATTAAAGGGTACTCCTAGACCCATGTCAGCTGATCGTTGGTACATTTGACACGACAGATATCCATCAGCGACAAAAAACTGTACCAAACAATGACATGGTGGTAAGGCCATTTTAGGTACATCGCATGGATTCCATGCAATCATAAGCATTCGCCTATCGTCAGGGTTAGTTTTAATTGTATTGATGACGTTTTGAAGCTGATCAATACCTTTTCCTGAGTAATCTGTATGCACATCTACATATTCAGCACCATAATGACGCCATTGAAATCCATAAACTGGGCCCAAGTCACCTGAATATATTATTTTGAGTAAGTAAAACTAGCAAAAGTAGTGTGTAGTATGTATTATTATTTTTTTTTATAATATAAGAAAATAACTTCACTTAAGATTATATGAGATATGTAAATACTACACCACTCATATTATATTATAATCATAATTATTCATAAAACATTGTTGTGTCTATGTTTATATAATTATATACATCAAGATTACCTTCTTCGCGATTGGTAAGTCCAATAGAGTCTAAATATGAACGTGTGCTGTTCGCATCCCAAACTTTTACATCTTTATCAGACAATTCTTTAGAATTTGTCGAGCCTTTAATAAACCATAATAATTCTTCTACGACACCACGCCAAAACACCCTTTTTGTTGTCAACAGTGGAAAAACACCTTGTAAACAGAATGAAAAAATTTGATACAACTAATAATCATTGACAACTAATTGTATCATTTGGTATTTATATGTATTACCATCCATCAAATTGTAACGCATTTGAACGCCAAACAATGAAAGTGTGCCTACTCTAGTTCTATCCATTTTTTTGTGTCCTTTTTCTAATATTTTTCTTATATGATCCAAGTACTGTTGTTCGTCATCATTGTTCAAACTTTGTTCAACTGCTGTGTCACTCTGCAAAATGAGAAAAGGAAATGAAATCCGACCTATGCAAACACAGAAATAAAAAAGTACCATTTTTCAAAAGTATTAAAAAATTTGACGACTTCAGAGCACCAAAATAGTCAAAATAAAAAGGGAAGACGAAGACTGCACGGCTATAATCAACAATATGTAATAGCACTTAAGAGACAGGGCAACAAGTGATTAAATGTCCGTTAACGTATTATTATCAAAATCTTTAAAACCTTATCAGTTATCACATAACGAGTCGACTGTCGCCTAGACCACGGTCTTAGAAGATAATATCTTCTAAGATCGTGGAGACGTGGACTAGACGATTCACGGTTTAATATATATCCAGGGATTGGAAAGATACTCATTTGACAGTTACGTTGAAAATATTTTCGTAGGTAAACACACAGGATGGTCACCTCGAATGTTTTTTGGTATTAATGCATTTTTCTTATTTTAACATCATATTACAATTCTGGAGTTTTTATATTCGTGAAATTTTTCAAATTTAAGATTTGGTCTTGCCTTATTATTATATTTTTTTTTATTTCACTTTAAAAATGATTTTTAATAATTTCGTGTATTTTTGCACTGTTATAAAAATTTAAAATTTGAATGCTTCCCAATGTCTATTAATTTATTTTACGATTTGTATTTTTAATTCCTCTGACACCGATTATCATGCCTATGACCAGTATGACCTATATGTCTAAAAATAATTATCATTTTTAAACTACATTTTTTCTGCTTATTTTAAGTGGTTGTGATTTTGAATTTTGATTGCATATAATTTTCGTAATCAACGTCTTCTTTCTGCTGTTGTTACCAGGACCGTGAATTAGTTACATTTGCATGTTTTTTTTCGGTTAACTGTATAATAATATGGATTTAACCAAAATTTGTTTTGATTATTTTCTATTTTAAATACGAAATCGTTTTTGCATATTTTCGGGTAAAGGCATATTATAATTGCATGATTTCACGATTTCTTCTTATGAATGGTTATTTTCTTAAAATGTTTTTATATTTTTTATCTGAATACATATAACCTAAGAAATCTATAATATGATGTGTCAAATATTTCTTTTTCTCAGTTGGTATAGGACAATTGCAAGATTAACTATATAATTAAAAAAAATGTTTTTTGAAACCATTTTTAATTATTGTTTATTATTTTCAAAAGATTTTTAAGAAATAAATTGAGCATTTTTTAAATTTTAAGTGTACCTACAATTAACATTTTTAAATTTTTCAATGCATATTTTAATTCATAATTTCCCTGTTCTTAGTGCATAAATGCATGCATATTTAAAACTATTTTAGTGCATTAAATTCACAGCCCTGGTTATTACTTATATTAGTTATTACTTTTACTTCCAATCATACTTTATTGTCACAGTAAATATTAATACTGTCTACAATCTACAACTTCCTCAACTTGATAACATTTAAGGGGATGTCAGATTTTTAATGTCCCACACACAACAAAGAAAATTTATGTTTAACAGAACCAACCATTGTTATATAAATAAGTGACCAGCCCTCACTCACCACTAGTAAGAACACTAAGAACTAAAATCAATTAAGTCAATTACAATTTGATTCCAAAATCTAAATCATGTATATTAGAGTTTTATATTAAGTTACAGTTTCACCGTTAAAACTAAAAACAATATTGTGAGATGCCGGACGAAAAAATTGACTCGCCACAGTAGTGTATCTAAATGGCCTGTACGCAGAGTTCCGTGTTCTGAATAGTATAGATTTAAACACTCCGAATAATATTATGTTTCAGAATCTGAAATAAAAAATGTATTGTGTCATCTAAATTCTAAAGAATTCCAAAACTCGATAACTGATAACAATATATTATATTATAATATCTATTATCTATGGCTAAAGCCGATCGTCGTCATTCGTCGGAGACGATTCACAATTCTAATAATTTCATTGAACAAAAGAGAAATGTGTAAGGCAACAATAAACATTTGTTCACATATTTCATTCTACTCAAGTAATTTTTATAAAAAATCTCGATTTTTTCAGTTCGGGTTTAGATGAAGAAAGAAGTTCCTCGATATGGCGTCTGCACTCAAGATATGGCCTTGCAGCTATATATTACCCGAAGAGTCGATGTATGCCGTATGCGTAAGTTTAATTACCTATTCTTTTAAAGCTTACAATTTTTATTTTTAACTTATATAGATGTTGAGTAATATATGAATATTAATTTGCCGCCTGCTTGTGGTCCAACCTCAGATTAAAGTGACACCATCGTACATCAAACATCAAATTATTTTATAAATCTGGGAAAGTCGCTTTGCTGAATATTGAATATCTATAGGAAATTAAATAAGGAAATTTTAAATTTTAAATAATCTCGAATAGCTTAAAATGTACCTAACCAATGCACTCAAAATTAATGCATAAAATATTAATTATTAATATCGTGCTTGACAGTATTCAGAGAAAAGATTTAACTTGGAATTTTACAAACTATAGTTGGTATAGTCGGTATACGATAAATATAATGCATTGAGCACTGAATACCTTTATGTTAAATCTAAAAAGTAGTAATAACATTTATTTACAATAAGATTTTTATTTAATAACTCATAAAAAAATATGTTTGTACTTCGAATATTTAAACACCGCCTTAATTAATTATTAAATTAAAAAATTAAAATATTAGGCACTTTACATATTGTTGGAGATTCAATTTTAAATTATAAACTGTTGGAATTTAAATTTTAAAATTACAAACTATTTTGGTTATTGTTATACCTCATTTCATTTTCTTAATGATCAAATTTCAAGCACGGACCTCCTTGATATACAATTTTGTAATATACTATATATATCTATGGTTTTATCATATTGACGTAGTATAAATTATGATGAAATCCGTGGCGATTGTCAAAGTAGTTGCAGAGACGCAATCGATCTAAAATTTCAGTTATAAAATAGCTGCAGACATGAACAAGAAACATGAAGCGATCCGTACGGTTTTTTTTTCATAATAAATCTCAGTATTTTCAGACTTAAGTTCAGTCGTATGTCTGATTTATTCCGCAGTGCACACACAATATCAGGGATTCTGCCGAAGCCCGAAAGCGTCGATGTTTAAAGTAATTAATTTTGGTTTCATATTTTTTTGGTGCTTAAATTTATTTCTTAAATAAAAATTTAATTTCATGAAAAATATGCTACCCCTATGTAGACACATATTTTATTTCTGAGAGCAAATGCATAAAATACGAGAGATCAAATAATATACAAACGCCGCTCGTCGTCGTCGTTTTTCTGCTCCCTGATCATAGGGTAATTTTATAATTATAACCTATTTTTAAGTACTTGAAATAGACATTCATTATACGGTTTAATTAAGAAATACCCGTTATAAGTGATTACTCATAAGACACAATTTTAATTTATAAAATGATAACTTATAATTTTTTTTAAATCAAAAGTTAGCAGTTACAGGACACTATTAATTTAGGGTTGAATATATTTCATTGTTCTATTATAATATATTAATATTACATTATATTATAGTTGTATCCAAAAAACAAAAATGTTCACAGAGAAGTCAACTCACTATCCTAAAAAGTAATCACCCCGTACAAATGATTATGAAAAATATACTTTTATACTAGTATAGGTGTCTATATATAATATAATAAATAATAATGAAATAAAAATAGACACAGGCGGTCAAATATTCTAAAATTGTGTAGTTATTCACACCTGGGATTATACGAGTTAAAAAATTAAAGTCATGTAAATTTTAACTTTAAGTTTTACGGAAACCCGGTTTTTGACAAAATCAATTTTGATTTTTGATGTAACTTTAAAAAAAAAAACACCGTAGACATACATGAAATTTTTACTGTAAATTTATAACGGCGTTTTCTGTTTTCTATAAGCCATAAAATTTTGACAACAAATTTCAAAAGCGTTTGAATTTTGAATTTTGACAAAATAAGTAAAAGTCACGAAAATGTGCAAAATATTTTGAGCTAGAAATTTATAAAAATGTGTCGTTTTATTGTTTTATATCTAATTTTTTAAAACTTAATACAAGATTCCTTATAAGTTTGTCTGCCTTTACCAAAAAAAAAAAATTCTACCGGAAAGACGAATTAAATTTTTATAAGCATTTGAAGTTGAAATTTTGACGACATTGGATATTCACTCCATTTCTCATATATAGTGATTTTGACTTATTTGTTTATAATGGAAAAATCAATAATTGCAGATATTTTAAATTCACATATTTGTTTATATTTTCAATTCATATACTTAATACAATTTTACTGTTTACAAACAATTTGAATTTTGAATTTTTTAGTTTATTTAGTTTTTTTTTTCAGGAGGTTAATAAAATTTTAATAAAATATTAATTGTTAGTAAAATTGTATTTGTTGGGTAAAAAAGCTTGAAAATTCAATACAATTCTCCTGATAGATATTTATAATATTAGTTAAAAAATATTTAAAATACATAGGTACGATTTTAGTATAATGAGCATTTAAAGTTTAAATTTTAACAAAATTCACATCAAATTGTACACATAATTTTATAATTTAATATTTTTGAAATATTCAACTTTTGTAGGTTAGAGTTACTGTTACTGTTAGAGTATTCTGTTACTAAAAAATCAAAAAAATATCACAGATTTTTTATGTTCAAATGTGAATTAAATTAAAGATTCAATTGCAAAGAATAATGATTTATGTTATTTTGTTGTAAATTAAAAATATTATTCGTGGGTACTTGAAACCTTTAAAGTATATAATATAATAGCGTATATAGTACATAATGATATTCGTCAGTGAAAATTTGCCAAATGTTGAATACAATGTCATATTATGCAGTGTGAAATGTGTTGACGTGAGTGTTTCAAAGACTTAGTTGTATAGCAGAAAACATATGGTATGTACTTTTTATTTATCAGTAGATTTATTTAATATTGTTAAATGATCAGAGTTTGTGTTGCCTCCAACTTTTCAATTTAATTGTGTTGTAACTACTGGTATAACGCTATTCCAGATATCGATAAAATTATGATAAAAATTATGAAATTGGTCAGGTATGAAATTTATTTTATTTTTTATTTTAAATTTATTTTTGTAATATTTAAATATTTTTACCGATTATCAGGTATACGGTGACCTGTAGGCACTATAGAGACTGTGTGTGAGAGAGAGAAAGAGTGGTAGTGAGATGGAAAAAAGGGGGGAGTAGAGAGAGAAAGAATGAAATGTGAAGGAGAAAGACTGAGTGAGAAAAGGTGGATGGGGGGGGGGGGAAGGGAGAGAGAGTGAGACTTGTAGGGAGGGTGAATAGGAAGTGTGGAGGTAGAATAGTTATGTTAACAATGTAGAATATTTAGGAAAGGTTCTTGAATTGCCAAGGCCACTAGACCAATCAGCTGAAAAACTACCAAGTGATAGGTTGAAAACCTTGACTTATGGGATAGAATAAAAAGATCGGTAGAGGATGTCAGAGCACTATTTGTTTGCTCCCTGTATCCCACGCACAACAAAGAAATTAATATATCAGAACCAACCATATATTGTTACTTTAATAATGGTTGGTTCTGCTAAACATAAATTTGCTTTGTTACGCGTGGGACATAAAAAGCAAGCAAATGGTGCGTAGACATCCTCTCAATATTGTCATAAAGTTGGACAAAAATTAAGAAAAGACGTATTTTTATGTCAAACCATCGTTTTTTGATCTCTTTTACCCTCGCGTCAGAACCAACCCAATGTAGTATGTTGTTACTATTAATATTAAAAATATATATATAAATACATTATAATTTATAATAATTCTAAAATATAAAATTAAAAATCAAGTCGAAAATCTGTAAAATTTTGACAGTTGACATGAACTGTGATTGAAATATTAAATACGGAAGTATGATAGAAAGTAATAGTAATATATTTCTTATATGCATTTCTAGTTTTTATGAGGGGGTGTACTGCTAATGAGAAAATGTTTTTCCACTACTCAGTGTCTCCGTTCATATAATTTTAAATACCACCGTATAACAAATGAACTATTTGTCCGAAATTTGATTACTATAATCTCCATAAGTATTCCAAAAAATTGTTTGATTTAGAATATAAAAATAAAAAATAATGAAACAATGATCTTGTTTTACATTAAATTTATCACGCCATATAAAATAACTTTAACAACAATTTTTTTCATTTTGTGACCCTAGTTACACTTCATTTATAATAATTAGGCAATTTTTACCCTTTTAATAATTTTTGGAAATTTGTTTTTTCAATAGAAATCAGACAAAAATAGTATATTGAAATGATATTTTATTAAAAAAACATTTGTCAAAGATAAAAAATAATGATATATAAAAAATAATATCAAAATATGTTCAATAAACATGTAACATGCTTAATAAAAGGTAACAGATTTTAGTTACCTAATAATAAATTAATCACAGCACATTGTTTAACGTAGATGAATGATAAAATTATATTTATACATTACTCTAAGAAATTAAATTAAATAACTAGCCCTATTATAGTAATTTGTTGGGATCAGAGAAAAACTGTAGTTAGGCCCTATAACCTTGGCATGGTTGAAACACTATTCGTAAGCCGATACCTGACGTATAGCAATAGGAAATATAATAATATAAATAATAATATGTATTACCAATAACTAATACAAAATAATAAGAATACAGTTGGGGCTTGGTGTGGCGCGGTGATTGGCTGAAGTACCTAATGGGTGTCAATCATCGGCCGGCGTAGCTAGCATTCGGATGGGTGACCACCTGGGTGTTTAGTGACGAATCCTAGTTCTACATACACACGGGTTACTCGAACCCAACCGTGACCTCTACAAAAGATGCTGTTAGACATAGTGCACGGTTTATTTACAATCAAATTGGCATACAAAATAATATGTTATATACAATTAATACAAAATAAAAAGAATGCAGTTGGGGCTTGGTGTGGCGCAGTGATTGGCTGGAGTCCCTAATGGGTGTCAATCATCGACCGGCGTAGCTAGCATCTGGATGGGTGACCACCTGGGTGTTTAGTGACGAATCCTAGCTCCACATATACATGTGTTACTTAAACACAACCGTGACCCTTAGAAAAAATGCTAATTGTCATAGTTTCCGATGCTTTAGACAAAAAAAAACAAATTGTTTGTATTAATAAAACAAATAAGTTTAATAGAATCGTTGAAAATTACGATTATTTTAGTCGGTTATTGGCAGTGGAAGGGGTTAGGTTAGGTTATTAATGTATCATCCAGATAATGCAATAATGAATTTTTACATAACATATGAAGCTTAAATAATTAATAAAAAGATGTTGCTTTAAGAAAGACGTTCACCTGAATGCGTGGTCTCCAATTGTTCAAATGCGTCTTACAAGTATGAAGCATATCAAATTTTAGTTAAGCAGTTATCATTCATCTTCATTGATTCCAAATAATAATAATCACTCTAATATTAAAACTTTCATTGCTACATGAGATCTGCTGACATCGATAAGCACTTGTAACACGGGGCCAACAAATCACATGCTTATAAAATATTAATACTAACTAGTTACTTCTTAAACGTACATCCAATCATACTTTCAAGTTGAAGCCCATATACAAGTCTTTATCGCTATTCCCATATATTGTGTGCTTCAAGTTGTTTGAAGTTGTAATAATTAAACAAAAAAGGTTCAACTTAATATTCAAATTCATTGACCGAAAATCATACTCAAAACAATAAGTTCAATAAACAATGATTTTTTTGAAACCACTTACTATATTCCAAAGTTCATAAAATGTAAATAACAAAAAATCAACTTAAATAAGATATAAATTTAAAAAATGTTAAAGGGAGCATAGGTTCTCGCAGGAAAATGCATTTTAAGAATCATAAAATAAAAAAAAAGTTCAACTTGATAAGCGGACAAAAAATAGAAAACCAAATAAGGATCTTTTTATTCTAAGAGTCCCACTTAACCCTATATTAGTCGCGCGCCAATCGGGGGTGATTAAACTAGCACCCCCCACACTGCCCAACTCGCGAGACTATGCTGTTAAGACAGAGGGTTAAATAAGTCATAAAAAGGTTAGTACGCCTAAGGGCTATGGATAGTTGAAGCTGTGGTGATGATAGTAGGCTAGACAGCTAGTGGTAGTATATAATCATCCCTGGTCGAGTGCATAGCAATGATCTTTTCCTACTAACTACCAAGGTATTCGATATTGTACAAGCATAACAAAAAAGAAAATATTTAAATATTACCAAGATAAATTAGAACCTAATTAACCATCATAATTTGTATATATAGTTTTAAAGCCAGTCGGCTAGCGTTGTATCACACAAAATTATAAAAACTGATTTAAAAATTCTAATGTATCAAAAAATATAACGAAATGTTAATTAAGAAATAATAATGAGAGTTGACGGTATGAGGAGTTATTGTGAGGTTTTCAGTATTTATTTATTCATTAGTTTTGACTTAAAATATGGTTTAGTGTAATAAAAAATTATATTGTCTTAGTATTCCCAATATGTTTTCTTCTCACTTCTTTCCACATTGCACTTAATCTATTTTTTTCCAAAACATTTACTAAGAACAAAACAAAAATATAAATATTATTATATTTGAATTTTTTGTATACTTTTTCAAAATGTATGCTAGTTATAGTTTGAAACACAATATAATTTTAATTCAACATTAAATTATTTAAGTAAAACATAGCTTTAACATAAAAGAGCCCTTATTAGACCCCTTTCACTTAAATTTTTTGTATCCATAGTAACATTCATTCAATTAACACATTATTTTATTGTACTAAGGGAAAGTCGATAGAACTCTGATCATATTTTTTCACATTTTTTACTGATATTGTAGACTGCAGTCATTAATATTTGTTTTTAATATACATTTTTTTATTTGATTCTTAAAATTCATTGGCCTGCTGGCGCCCATGCCCCTCTTCCCATTTTTATTTTTAAATTTAAATTCTATCAAATTTTTTAAAAATTTTTTTTTATTTTGATTCTTATAATTCATTTGCCTGCTGGCGCCCATGATCCCCTTCAAATTTTTTTTTTCTATAATTTAACTCTAGTTCAATTTTTTAAAAACATTTTTTAAACTATGATATAAGTTAGTACCTTATAAAAATTCATTGTTTCATGATCTACATATTGAAAATAAAGCTAAGAGCTTAGGAATAGGTACTGATATTGTAGACTGCAGTCTTTTTAATGTAAATTTTTTTTTTTTGATTCTTATAATTCATTTGCCTGCGGGCGCCCATGACTCCCTTCCCATTTTTATTTTTAAATTTAAATTCTATCAATTTTTTTTTGAATTTTTTTAAATTTTTTTTCTTATAATTCATTTGCCTGCGGGCGCCCATGATCCCCTTCAATTTTTTTTCCAATTAAATTAACCCAAGTTCAATTTTTTGAAAACATTTTTCAAATTATGCAACCTTATAAAAATTCATTGTTTCATTATCTTATTATTGAAAATAAAGCTATGAGTTTAGCCATAGTGATATTGTAGACTGCAGTCATTAATATTTGTTTTTAATGTACATTTTTTTATTTGATTCTTAAAATTCATTTGACTGCGGGCCTTCATGCCCCCCTTCCCATTTTTATTTTTAAATTAAACTCTAGTTCAATTTTTTAAAAACATTTTTTTAATTTTGATAGCAAATTAGTACCTTATAAAAATGCATTGTTTCATTATCTAATTATTGAAAATAAAGCTATGAGATTAGGAATACCGATATTGTAGATTGCAGCCTTTAATATTTGTTTTTAATGTACCCACATTTTTTCATTAATTTTTTTCATTTGATTCTTAAAATTCATTTGCCTGCGCCTACCTGTAATGTCGATGGGTAGCGAAATAAAAACCAAATATGAAAAATAATTTTTATTTTTCTCAAAATGGCCACTCAAAGCGTATTCCATTTGATTGCAACGGAAATGTATAATATTATTACTACCATGAACTAAGAATCATTGACCTTATGCAGTCAACTTGCGATTTAACGAAATTTGATATAACGAATAAAACTAGCGGTCCCTTGAAAATATCGCGGTATAACGAACAAATGTAATGTAATTTGGTCCCCTTGATGTAGTTGATTATTTGTCTAGTAGTACAGTCAACTCGCGATATAACGAATTTCAAGGGACCAAGAAAAAAATTCGTTATATCGAAAGTTCGTTACATCGAAATTCGTTATATCAAGAGAATATACCAATTGAATTCGTTATGACGATATTTAAAGAGATTGTACATATTTATTTAAAAATTGTATTATTCGTATACATATGTATAAAATATATGAGTCATAAAAGTATGTATTTATTCGACATAAGTCTTATCTTAATTGCGATACTGTACTTGAGTGTCCTATCGCATCAGAAAAACTTCGTAATCTATTATGTGGTAATACCAACATACTTAATTTTATATATCTTTCATAGAGTTATACACTAGATACATGTATATTATCTTAATTAAAATTAAAAATTCGTAATAAAAAGCTCCAAATTTATAAAAATTCGTTACATCTCGAGAGTTTTGATCAAAAACGCTTCGCTACATCGAGGGGACCAAAATACATTACATTTGTTCGTTATACCGCGATATTTTCAAGGGACCGGTAGTTTTATTCATTATATCGAGATTTTCGCTATATCGAATTTCGTTAAATCGCGAGTTGACTGTGCAAGGTAACTGTCTAGTTTCTAGTAAAAAGTTTATATACTTAGAAGACTTCTTAGTTCATGATTATTATTAATAGTATTATTATCAATATATCATTGTTCAAAAAATATGAAAACAGTCAGCCATGTTTTTTGTATAACAGTATTTTATGTTTTATTCATTAAAAAGTTGACTGTTTTTAAGAAAAAGACGGTTTTGATATTTAAGCTTGAGAATTAAAATTGTTCATACTTCCAAACGATAGTATTAATATTATTATCGTATGGTATAATATGCAAGCAGTACAAACTAGATACATATATATTATATAGATAAAAATAATTCACAAACAATAAAACAATATTAAACAGTAAAAATTAATGCTATGGGTAACTTTTCCATGTGGTAATTTAGTTAAGTAGTCTAAAGTTGGATGTCAAGTGCCCTGATCCATTTGACCGCGTTGCTTTATGCATTGTGGAGTTCTTCCACTGTCCCGTTAAATGCATGGAGGGGGCAATCACTTATAACATGGGAGATGGACTGTAAAGAGTGGCCACACGCCACAGTCACAGCCTGGACTATCTCTCATTTTCCATTTATGTATAGCATCTCTCCGGAGCGACCATGTCCTGTACGTAGGCGATTGAGTGTTACCCACTCTAATCGGGGTAAATGTTGTCCAGGAACTAGAGTATCCAGGCTTTTGATTAGGCTATAATTGTCTATGGCAGAATTCTGCCATTCTAGTTTCCATTCATCCATACCGTCATACTGGTTATCAATGAGTCTGGTTGTAGTTAGATAAGCAGGTTTTCTAAATTTAAGCCTAGGATTCCCGTTTAACGTGTATTGATGTAATGGAAAGGAACTATTTGAAGAATATTTTGACCATTCTCTGCATGCAGCCATTTTATTTATTTTATTTTATTTTATTATTAGTTATACGGGCTTAGCCCTTTTTGACATTACAATGTATATTTTATATCGTGATATAAATTTATACAATAAGAAAAGACTAAATTAAATGTATACAGCTTACATTAATATGAAATACAATTATCTGATGACAATAAAAACTTAAACATTAAAACCATAACTTTAAGGTTCATAGGTCTTGCTTCAGGTTTCTCTTTTTTAGTAGAAAAATTCCATTGCATCATTTTCACCGTATCAATGAACAATCTCCCAATTCCAATGAAAAACTCTTTTAAAATATAGGCGTACTGTTCAATTCAAAAAACACGTGGATATTTCATCTCACGTCTATCCGGAAGGACTCACTTATAAGAATGAATATCCTAAAACGTCTGGCACACTAGCTCAGCATGCTACTAGTTTGTATTGCCGTGTATTAAATTTGTATGTAGCATGTAGGTACATTATCAAAGTAGGACAGATGATGATATATAATACATATTATTATTATATACATACTGTTTATATTCGTTTTGAAGTGCTACATAAGACATAGTATGGAAACAAACAAATATACTTTACTGCCCTGCCTATTATTTTAATTTTTTTTTAAACACTTGTTTTTTATAGTTAAAATTATGATACAAAAATTGCTTTTTCGAAACTATTATTTTAAGGAGTTGTAGCTATTTCGAATTTACTTTTGTAATTAGGTTATACTGAAGACTATAAAGAGCTATTAAAGAGCTACTAAAGAGATACCAAAAAAAGTATGAGCACAGTTTTTTTGTATAGTCATTTTAAGTTCAAATTTCGATGAAATTACATATAACCAAGAATGACGATTTTAGTTATTTTGTTGTAATTAAAAAATAGTATTCGTGGGTAGGTACTTGAAACTACCAAAATATATTCTTATATTCAAATATGATGATTTAATTTTAATAATAATTCAACTTATCGACTATCGTATTAATAATAAAAATATAAAAATAATATAAAATATCCTATTCGGGATAACTGTTTCCGCTCAGAATTATTTTTTCGTATATTATAATATTATATCATCGGATTCAAATTTAACACCATCCATTACAGTGACCCATGGGTGTATTTGTAAATTGTAACCTTCTGTACAGTAGAGTGACACATAATTACCCGTTTTTCATTTTGTTAACAATGATACCATGATTGACAACTACTATGAATTATATATTTTTTTTAACAACAATTATATAAATATTTTTCGTATGCGTTAGGCACATTATTTTCAACAATACCGCAGCGATTATATCGTCACGGATTTTCTTACTCCCTTCCTCTCGCCAGGTGACTTGAGAACAACAGACTTTAACATCTCAGCGGTTATTGGGATCCTCCCAGACACTTTCTCAACTTTCGCTGTCGGGGATTTGCTTAATCTCTTCCTCTCGCCAGGTGGCTTGAGAACAACAGACTTTAGAATCTCAGTGGTAATTGGGATCCTCCCATACACTTTCTCAACTTTCGCTGTCGAGGAAGAGCTTGATTTGTGTGAATCCGATTTTTTCGGAGTATTCTGAGATAACGGTGCCGGGGGTGCGGGTGGCAGTGGTTGACAAAATACACTAGTCGACGGGGGTGCAGGTGGCGGCGGAGGCACAAATGCACTTGGCGCCGGGGGTGCAGGTGGCGATGGAGGCAAAACTGCTCCACTCGGCCCGGGTTTTGCCATTGGTGCCATATCATAATAAGATGGAGCTGCAGCTGGTTCGCCGTAACAGCGGTTATCGGGAGGAAACATTCCAGTGGACCCGAAGGATTGTGGTCTAGTCCACTCCAACGAACGATGTGAATAGTTCATACCGAT